>NC_057806.1:454078334-454108890 GCF_018294505.1 Triticum aestivum
GGAGCTTCCTCTTTAATTTCTTTCAACTCAAATCATAATGTCTTTAGCAGCATCTACCGGAGTAACCAGCCAGTAAAATTATGTAGAAAAAACAGCATTATCACGTAAAAAATTTCATGCGCGGTGGACGCTGGCGGAAAGGCAAGTGAACGGAGCATGTTTGTCCTCCGGTGGATCACCGACACGTGGGGTGCTAGGCGCGGTAGGATCGTATACGGCCAAGCACAGGCGGGTCCGGGTCATTTATAAGAGAGTACCAAACGCCAACCGACCAACTGACCAACGCCCTTGAGCCCGTTGACCGTGTTGGGGGCCGATGGCAACCCGCCGTGTACGCTCGCTTTACTCCACGGCGGCATGTTCCGTACCTCACCGCTCAATCTACTACGACTTGCTGGTAACTAAATTGCGCGCGCAAACGGTGGAAAGGTCTGAACGTACCGGATTTACTCGCTAGTACTCCCTCCGTTTATTTTTCTACTCGTGGTCAAATTCAAACTACACATGGTTTGACCAAATTTATATAAAAAAATATAAGCATCTATAATACTAATGCTATATAGTATGAGAACACATTTTATGGTGCATATGATAATATTGATTTCATATTATGAATGTTGATATTTTTTAATATAAAATTCGTCAAACTTTACAAAACTTGAATTTAATCAAAATTTATATGCAGACTAAAAGAACAAAGGAAGCATGTAAGACTAGCTATATACTCCGTCCGTGTATATGTCGTTTTTTATCTGCGCCATATCCTACATATTTTTACTGTACTCAACGTCCAGTACTACGTATAAGTATCACGTAGGAAGAAAAATCTACGGTGGTAACTAAAATATCGACTAGTAGTATTTCTGAATCTCGTCAGTTTATCATGTCAACCAGAAGGTGATCGTAGAGAAAAGAAGATCACCCGCGCGCGATTCATCGCACATAACCTGCATCAGTCCGACGTGGAGCGCGATACGCATGCCCCACTGCATGTTTTCCTTTTCGAAGCCAGATACGTACTACTCCCTCCGTCCGGAAATATTTGTCGGATAAATGGACGTATCTAGACATATTTTAGTGTTAGATACATCCATTTTTAGTCATTTCTACGACAAGTATTTTCGGACGGAGGGAGTACGTACTAGTACTACACAGTGTTCCACTTTCACTGACCGATACGCGGAGAGCAACTTCGGAAAAAACGATCTCCCACATAACCATCCACGTGTCGGGCCGGCGTGAGCTGACCCGACCGTCCAACCCTCGCCGCTACCCTAATCAGGTGAGGAAAAGCTTAATGCGACGGGCAAAGCGGTCGTCGGCATTCTTAATTCTGGAGATTTCGGCTGATCCGTGTTCTGCGAGACATTTTGTAGAGACGTCCCTCTCGACGAAAGCGAAAGTTTATCTATACTGGCGCACGGGAGCGTAATTCCAGTTTCGAGGAAGGAGCAGCAAGGCAAAAGGAAAGGACGTATACAGAAATAAATAAAATCAGAAAAATTAGAAAAAGGGGGAAATAATTGAAAAGAAGAGATCGCTAACTGCTAGTGTGCGCTGATGCTACAGAGGAAGCAGCGTCACCTTTACCCCCGCCAGTCCACTCCAAACCGCAACGGCCCTACGGTCCCGGGTCCTCTCCTCTGCCTCTGCCTATAAATAGGCGCCTCCACTTGCGGTTTGGCAACAGCACAGCCAGCAAAACCTTCCTCAAACAGCCCACTCGCCAGCAAGCTCGAGTCGAGCGAGCTCGTAGTCCAGTCTCTTGCAGCAGCAACACACACACGTCTCACTGAGAGCAAGCTCTCGATCGTTTGAGTGATCATCCATGGACTTTGACCTGCTGTTGAGCTCCAGCCCCGAGGCGCAGCTCGCGCTGATGAACACCATGCTCCAGCTCGAGCAGGCGCTCAACGACCAGTCGCTGATGATGGCGGAGGCGTCGCCGCCGATATCGCCCGTGCAGACCCCTTCGCACAGCCTCTCGCCTCCGCCGCACGTGTCCACGGCCTGCGCGGCCGCCGACGCCGGCTATTTTTACCATCAGGACCTGCATGCCCAGGCCGCCCCGGCGGGCTACGCCGGCACCGGCGGCGTGCACCAGGAATACGTGGTGTCCCCGGGCGCCGCCGTCTTCGACGGCGCCGGCGGCGCGCCGCAGGGTTACTCGTCCCCGTCCTCGTCGGACGCGATGCGGGAGATGATCTTCCACATCGCGGCGCTGCAGCCGGTGGAGGTCGACCCGGAGGCGGTGCGCCCGCCGAAGCGCCGCAACGTGCGGACCTCCAAGGACCCGCAGAGCGTGGCGGCGAGGCTGCGGCGGGAGCGCATCAGCGAGCGCATCCGCGTCCTGCAGCGCCTCGTCCCCGGCGGCACCAAGATGGACACCGCCTCCATGCTCGACGAGGCCATCCACTACGTCAAGTTCCTCAAGTCCCAGGTGCAGTCGCTCGAGCTCGCCGCCGCCGCCACCGGCGCGGCCGCCCACCGCGCCGCTGCCTTCGCCTACCCCGCCATGCAGCACGCGCCGTGGTAGCCCGTCCTCATCAGCACGGCTCGTCGACGCTTCAGCTACCATGATAGCAGTGATTCAATAATCCTTCCTTCCGTTTCTGTCGCCGGCCCGCGCCGCGCGCACCAGCTCGTCGTCCTCGATCGCTTTTGGAGTTCCTCGGATGATTTCTGTAGCTCTGTGCGGCTGTGTGCATGGCCACATGCATGAATGTGTGTAAAGATGTGTAGTAGGAACCTTCTAGTTACATTTACTGTCGTTGTTACCGCATGCTAGCTAGCTCGTACGTGGTTTGCTCCAAGCTTTTTTTGGACTCGCAAGCCCGTCCATGCGCGTACGTTACCTACGTACTAGTGTACTGCTACCACTAGGGATGTGCACCTTTCTTTTACCTTATCAATGCAGTATTTTTTCATGCACAACAGTGTGATCCTAAAATTTCGTTGGCGTGCATGCATGCATGCATCTGAATGAACAATACCCATTGTCCTTTCTCTCCTTCGCTACATTTAGCAGTACCACGTACGTACGGCACGGCCGATCGACCTGACTAGTCTAGAAAGTTGACCGTTCATCAATGGCAATGGCAGTAGCACGTACTACTACGTAGAGGTTCGCCTCAAGGAAATGTCAGTAACCGGGCCGTGCCTTTGCTGATTGCTTGTCGTCACGCCGTCGGCTACCTCGCGCGTCCCTCTGCTCGCCGGCCGTTCTCACGCTGCATGCGCAAGCAGGAAGGGGGGTACGTAATAAGTAGCTACTTGACCGCTGCTCCGTAGCACTGCCGGGGTGCCGGCCGGAGAGGACGCCGGCCGTACGCACGCAGGGCCTAGCTAGCTACGTGACTCACCCGCGAAGCAAGCGGAAGCTAGGCACGCAAGTTAACTTTGGCAAGCGGCAACGGTAAACGGTGAACCATGCGATCGTCCATGGACGATCCCGGCCGGCAGGGTCAGGCGTGCATGCACAAGCACAACCGCTTCTGCCGTCGCGTGCTTTCCGCATGTGGCAGTGTCTGTACGTACGTCCACGCCGGCTTTGAATACGGGGCCAAGCCAACAGTTTGGGGGCCGCCTGATCGATCGATCGACCTGCCTGCTAGATCGACTAGTGGTTGCTGTTGTCTCGAAACCGTTGCGGAGTTATGGCCGGTCGAGCCCCAGTGGGTTCATGGGTAAATCATGGATGGTCCAGCCGGTCGATCGAGAGCCCGCCATGGATCGATCTGCCGTTCGTGTTCGGTATGCCAGTGCGTGGTCCATCGTGCATTGCATGGACCGGTATTCCTAGAAGCATCACATGGTCGTTGGAACATGGAATATAATATAAGCATTGAGATATCTGTTGCTGATCTCGACCGTGATGATCAATAATTGATGTTCTCTGTCTGCATTCTGCACTAATCTATTAGTCTTAACTTGCCGCAAATTCTATATGTTAGTCTCAGCTAATTAATTAAGGATGTCCTAGAGGAAAGTTTGAGCTTGGCCCTAAAATAAATAATCGTTCACGCGTGCGGTTTGATCGAGGCCTACCTCTCTGTAACAGCAGAAGCTTTGTTGGTACTCCTCCGTTTCATAATTTTTATCGTGGTTTTAGTTTACATTTGAACTAACACCATGACAAGAATTATGAAACAGAAGGAGTAGAAGTTACTACTTCCCGAGAAAAGGCCCATTGAAGTTACTGTAGGGACTAAGAATCTGAAACAGAGTTGCCACGGAGATGCATGATCTCATCAGCGATGTTGGGTTGTAACTCCGCTGAACAGAACAGTGAATTCCATCCATGCATGCAGGTTTGCGGGTTCAGCCAACAGTGAACCTGGTTCCAGGACCACCGGATCTATAATCTCCGCCATAAATCCCGTGTCTAGCGAGTCGGAACCTAGTCACCATTCATGTCTTCTTCACGGCACTTGATGTCGTTCTACCCACACGATCCAAAGTAAAAGGCCAAAAATATACTCCTTCCGTCCAAGAAAATGTGTCCATCAAATGAATGTATCTAGCATCAAGTTAGTGTTAGATACATTCATTTGAGAGACAAATTCAAGACAAGCTTTTTTGAACAGAGGGAGTTGTAGATGGCACACCACACCACACACAACCATCTCTACTCTACATGGGCGTACATGCATGCATATCAAACGAATAGTAGCACACACGACACGATAAATATTCCCGAATTAACTGACGGTGAAAGCACAGAAATGAACAGCGGTTAACCAGGCGGAAAAGGTCCAAATATAAAGCAGATTTGGTTCACGTACGATGAAATTAACAAGGCAGCGACTCCACTCGAGAGAAAATCCACTTCGCGGATGCTGGCTCACTGATTAGCCGTCCTAAAGAGATGCTACAAATCTATAGAATATATCCACGTCTCTTTCGGCCGCCACGTGGCAGTGTGCTAGCCGAGAGGGAAGTTGCCGCTGCTCCGTGACGTGACCCACCGCACAAAGTTTACACGCGGTTTGACTGCTTCCAGAGCTATGGCTGTCGGCGACGACGGCAATTCAGCAACAGCTAGCTGGATCGAGGCCGCTCTCACTCTCAGTCCCCCGGCTGACCGACCGAGACGGCGAGAAGCACAGAGCCAGGTGCATGCGACCGATCGAGCTCGGATAAAACCACCTGTAACATTTCACACACGCAGCGCTCGCCGGATCGCTGACACATCAGGGGAACCAGTGCCGGGGGGCGCCCCCGATCCGCGCCATGTCGCCGTCGCCGCGAAAGTCCGGGCCGGCGGGTCGCCGTCGACGAGGACACGCGTCGCGCGGCGAGGAGCCACGGGCCCGCGCGCTGCAGAGGAGAGATCTGCGCGGGATCCCGTGCATCCCCCCTCGGCCGGTGCTGGGATCGAACGAGGAAAAACAGCGGCAGCACCAACGTAGGCCGAGGCCGATCCGGCGCCGTATCTCCTCCCTCCCAACCAACCAACCTGGGCTCGATCCGCCTCGGCCCTCGCTTTCCCGTCATGCTTGATCCGTTGATCGATCTTTTCCACGCCTTTTTTTTCCAAATTTTCCTATTTATTTACTATACTTTCTTCGGTCCTCGCCGCTGCTTTGAGATACCATGCACGACCAACGGGGCCGTGCCACGTGGTCGACCGGGCCAGTAGGAGCACGGCGCGTGTAGGATCTCCCCGCCTTGTCCATATCGTCCGTGTCCCCCGGCCCATCCGTACGTCTCCGTCCGTGTGTCCCCGTTTCCTTCTCCATGACATGTACGTACTTGGATCGATCGGTAGCGCAAAGCAGAATGTATCTGTATATTTGGTGTGATGTACGAGTCGCTGGAGGTTCACGTAGATCGCAACATGTCATTGAGGGGAACAAGAAGGCGTCGCATCGGTCCCGTCGAGTGCTTGCGATCCATGGTTGTCTGGTTTGGTTTGGGGTGTGTGGTTTGGATGACTTGTACATTTAACATGTGAGGAATTCTGTGTGTATCAGTGTATGTGTAGGCTTTTGCCCGGCAGCAATAGTTTTCTCCACCCAAATCCAAATCCAAATAATGCCTTGCTTTAAGCTCGAATTTGTGATCGATCTTGTGGGGGGCGGCCTTGATTTGGGCCCGCGCACCAACCCTCATCGGAAATGTTTGGGAGCGGAAGGAAGGCTGGTGGATGCTGCTGCCCTCGAGAAACAAAATGTTGGGCAGGATGCATGCACCTTAACCACCCCACGGAAGTGGACTAGCTAGGATTCTAGGAAAGGTGTGTATCCCTTTGAGCCAATGAATAGTACAGGGCCAATGAGATAACTAAAGATTGGTGGGATATATAACAAAAAAGGAAGAGACTTGTAACATATGCGACGTATTTGAGATTCCTATCGATCTCATTCTTCAGCTAGATGGGATTACTATATTTCCATGTGCAAACAAATTTGACCTAGCCAGTGTGGACCTAGCAATCATGTCATGCCGGTCTTTAGAGAGAGCTTACCATTTAATGGGTCTATTAGTGGAGTGGGTAAATTGCATCCCCACAAATGTAGATCAAAATTTATGTTGAACGTAATAATATGTGTCTCGTTGATTATATTTGAAGTGTTGTCTCATAGATTATAGGCATGTTTGGTTCATAAGTCCTATGACTTTTTCTAGTCCCAACTAAAAAGTCTCTAGTCCCTAAAAAATCCCTTCTTGTTTGTTTCCAGAGAGTAAAAAGTCTCTAGTCCCTTCCTAAAGGTTATTAAATGACCATGTTGCCCCTGTTAGAGAATATGTTTCCGTAGCATCTCAAACTCCTTTCCTTCTCCTACTCAAACTCCTTGTAATATTCCTTGTACTCCAAGCTTGGCTTCGGCCGCATCAATCAATATAAACAGAACCGCAGCTCCCCTCGAGGGAGTAGGAACGCTTATTATCTTTCATGGTATCAGAGCTACCTCTTCTCCTACATCTAGCCACAAATCAAAACCCTAGAACCACATATCATCATCTCCATGGCTTCTTCGTCCGGCGTCGGCCTCAACCTCGGATCGCCGCCATCTGAGAAGCTAGCAAGAGGAAACTTCATCCTCTGGAAGACCCAGGTGCTCCCAGCCCTGCGAGGTGCGCAGGTAACCGGGCTCCTGGACAACTCTGACGCCGCTCCACCCAAGACTGTGGAGATCACGAAGGCGGACAAGACGACGGCCCTCGAGCCGAACCCTCTGTACGGGCCCTGGATCGCCAAAGACCAGCAGGTCCTGTCATATCTTCTCAACTCCATGTCTCCAGAAATTCTTGCGCAAGTCGTCGGGAAGGACTCCACCTATGAGCTCTGGACGACGGTGAACAATCTCTTCGCCTCGCAATCACAGTCCCGGATCACCAATCTAAGGATCGCGATCACCAATACCAAGAAGGGCACAATGTCGAGCTCGGCGTATATGGCGAAGATGAAAAGCCTTGGGGATGAACTAGCTGCCGCTGGTCGTCCCGTCTCTGATCCGGAGATGGTGGACTACATACTCGCAGGACTCGACCGCGACTACGACTCCGTGGTGGCGGCGATCGGCGCTGTCAAGAACACAATCACCGCCGATGACCTCTTCGCTCAGATCTCCGCCTTTGATCAGAGGATGGAGATGCTGGGAGACTCGTCTTCAGGCGGGTTTCATTCATCTGCCAACGCCGTCTACAGAGGCCGCGGCCAGTCCCGTGGTAGATCCTGTGGGCGAGGAGGAAGAGGGCGCGGCCGCGGTGACCGCGGTGACCGCGGTGACCGCCAGCCTTCTCCTGCAAATAGAGGCGGCGGATTCAGAGGACGCCCTCGACAGCAACAGCAACAGCAGGTACGCGAGCAGCAGCATGACTATCCTGAGTGCCAGATATGCTATAGACATCATCCAGGAGGTGCACGTGTCTGCTGGTGGCGCTATGAAGAGAATGATCAAGAAGAGAAGGAGGCGCATGCTGTCTCCTATGGCGTGGACACTAATTGGTACGCAGACAGTGCAGCAACAAATCACATCACAGGTGAACTTGACAAGCTGACAGTACGGGAGAAGTACAACGGAGGCGACCAAATTCGCACGGCAAGCGGTTCTGGTATGAATATCACCCACATTGGTAGTTCAATTGTTCAAAACCCCATGAAAAATTTGCACCTTAAAGATGTCTTGCATGTTCCTCAAACTTCCAAAAATCTTGTTTCTGTTCATCGATTCACCCTTGATAATAATGTTCTTATAGAATTCTATCCTCACTTTTTCTTGGTTAAGGATTTGAGCACAAGGAGAATTATTCTTAAAGGACGGTGCGTGGGAGGCCTCTATCCACTCATATCATCATCATCATCTTCATGGTCCAATAAACAAGCAAATATTGTCACCAAGCCATCATCATCAAGGTGGCATAGTCGATTAGGTCATCCATCTTCAGTCATAGTTAAATATGTTCTTAGCAAAAATAAACTCTCTTATGAGAATAGTGTTGAGTCAGTTTGTGATCCGTGTCAACAAGCAAAAAGTCATCAATTACACTATCCCATCTCTACTAGTGTGTCTACTGCTCCTCTACAACTTATATTTTCAGATGTATGGGGACCAGCCCCTACTTCAGTTGGGAGATTTTCTTACTATGTAAGCTTTATTGATGACTATAGTAAATTTACTTGGATTTACTTGTTAAAGAAACGGTCTGATGTATTCCAAGTCTTCATCAATTTTCAAAACCTTGTTGAACGCAAACTGAACTCCAAGATCATTGCTATGCAAAGTGACTGGGGTGGTGAGTATGAAAAATTGAACTCTTTCTTCCAAAAACTTGGTATTTCACATCATGTCTCTTGCCCTCATGCTCATCAACAAAACGGATCTGCTGAAAGAAAGCACCGTCACATAGTTGATATGGGGCTAGCATTGCTAGCAAATGCATCCATGCCACTCAAATTCTGGGATGAAGCATTCTTAACCGCTACATATCTTATCAATTTGCTTCCTAGTAAAGTCATCAAATTTGAAACACCTATTACACGACTCCTTGGTGTCACACCCAACTACACATCTCTTCGTGTTTTCGGTTGTGCATGTTGGCCCAACCTCAGACCCTATAACACACGCAAACTTGCTTTTCGCTCCAAAAAGTGTGTCTTCTTAGGCTATAGTCCCATGCACAAAGGAGTTAAATGTCTAGATGTTCCTACTAGTAGGGTCTACATATCCAGAGATGTAGTTTTTGATGAGTCAGTGTTCCCTTTTGCTTCTCTTCATCCCAATGCTGGTGCACTTCTCTGCAAGGAAATCCTTCTTCTTCCTCCACATCTTCGGTCTTTTGATCATGGGGGCGACAGTTGTACTAACCAAAGTGATGATATTCCTGCTGGTATTGGTTCTTCTCTGTTGCCTGTACAGGTCCCTGGTGAAAACGGCGCTCAAAATGATCAAAATTTCGAAAATCAAGCTCAAGATCATCTTATATTTCATGCTGAGGAAGGAGACGAACCTGACACAGATGACGAAGCTGATCCGGCGGCGCCTGCAACTCCTGTTCGTGCGCAGACCTCGGATCCCGCGGCCAAATCAGCCTCGGATCGCGCTCCCACCAACCGCAGCGCTGATTCAGCAGCAGGCGGGACCAGCTGCGGGGTCGGCTGCGGGGCCGAATCCGCCTCGCCCAGCGCGCGCCACTCCCACGCCGCCACCTCAGCAGCAGGCGGGACCAGCCATGGGGCCGAATCTCCCTCGCCCAGCGCGCGCCTGCAACCGCGGTCGGGCGGTTGATCCGCTGTGCCGGCTTGGGCGGCTGGCACCCGTGTGGTGGACACACAAGCGGCCACACCAACGGCTACAGGATCCTCTGCGCAGGTGGCGCCAGATTCGCCTGTGTCATCACATGCAGCTTCCTCGGGATCTTCTGCGGCGAGTGCTCCTGTGGTCCAGCCAGCAGTTTCTTCACGAGTTATGACTCGATTACAGAAAGGTATACGAAATCCTAAAATAAAAAAAGATGGGACTATACCATATGGAATGTTGTGTATTTCAGGAGAACCAACAACATTGCATAGTGCACTTGATGATCCTAAGTGGAAGAAGGCAATGGATGAGGAATATTCTGCACTTATGAGGAACAAGACATGGCATCTTGTACCAAATAAGAAAGGTAAAAATATCATCGATTGCAAATGGGTTTACAGAATTAAAAAGAAGGCAGATGGCTCCATTGACAGGTACAAAGCACGTCTCGTTGCAAAGGGTTTTAAACAACGTTATGGTATTGATTATGAGGACACTTTCAGTCCTGTTGTTAAAGCTGCAACTATCAGACTTGTGCTAGCCATTGCTGTATCCAAGGGTTGGAGTCTACGACAGCTAGATGTACAGAATGCATTTTTGCATGGCATTCTAGAAGAGGAAGTGTTTATGAGACAACCACCTGGTTATGAGGACAAGAAGTCACCACATTATGTTTGCAAGCTTGACAAGGCACTCTATGGTTTAAAACAAGCACCCAGAGCATGGTACTCCAGATTGAGCTTACAGTTGAAATATCTTGGTTTCATTGCCTCCAAAGCTGATACATCATTGTTTATTTATAACAAGGCTGGAGTAGTCATTTTTGTGCTTATATATGTTGATGATATCATCGTTGCAAGTTCTTCACAAAATGCTACTAATGCACTTCTGCATGATTTGAGCTCAGAGTTTGCCTTGAAAGACCTAGGTGATTTGCATTTCTTCCTAGGTATTGAGGTCAAGAAAACTCAAGATGGAATTGTGTTAAATCAGGAGAAATATATCACTGAGCTTCTGTCTCGCATGGGGATGAAGAATTGCAAGCCAGTTCCTACACCTTTGTCTTCCTCAGAAAAACTTTCAGCATATGAAGGTGTGCCACTTCAGGAGGAGGAAAGTACAAGGTATAGGAGTACTGTGGGAGCATTACAATATTTAACTCTCACACGTCCAGATATCTCATTTGCTGTCAACAAGGTTTGTCAATATCTGCATGCACCTACTTCTGCACATTGGTCAGCTGTCAAGAGAATTGTAAGATATGTAAAGCATACTATGGGAATAGGACTTCATTTCAAACGGTCTAATTCCTCTCTTGTGAGTGCATTCTCTGATGCTGACTGGGCAGGATGCAGTGATGACAGAAGATCAACTGGAGGCTTTGCAGTATTTTTTGGGTCTAACCTTATTTCTTGGAGTGCCAGAAAGCAAGCCACCGTGTCACGGTCAAGCACAGAAGCTGAATATAAGTCCTTGGCAAATGCAACTGCAGAAATTATTTGGGTTGAATCACTTCTTGAGGAATTGGGAATCAAGAAGAATCGTATCTCATGTTTATGGTGTGATAACTTGGGAGCAACATATTTGTCCGCAAATCCTGTGTTTCATGCAAGGACAAAGCACATCGAAATTGATTTTCACTTTGTGCGAGAAAGGGTTGCAGTCAAGAAACTCGAGATACGGTTTATTCCCTCCAAGGATCAAGTAGCAGACGGTTTTACAAAGGCATTGCCATCAAGACCATTTGAGGAGTTCAAGAGTAATCTTAATCTAGGGTAGTTAAGATTAAGGGAGGGTGTTAGAGAATATGTTTCCGTAGCATCTCAAACTCCTTTCCTTCTCCTACTCAAACTCCTTGTAATATTCCTTGTACTCCAAGCTTGGCTTCGGCCGCATCAATCAATATAAACAGAACCGCGGCTCCCCTCGAGGGAGTAGGAACGCTTATTATCTTTCAGCCCCTAGTGTATAAAAAAATAACAATCAAACAACATCATGGAGTGGCGGGCCAATGGGTGCATAGAGGGGCATTGTTGGAAAAGTCCCAAAAAGACTCTCCCTGAGAGTCTTCTTCATTTAGTCCTAAATGCCTAGTTTAGTCATAAAAAGTCCCTCCCATTTGATAAAAAAGTCTCTAAAAAGAACTTTTTCTAGTCTCTACACAAAAAAATCCCTGAAAACAAACACCCCCTATAGACACACTATTTTTACTGCGGGGGCAGAGAGACAACGACATTCTTACGATAGCCAGATGCTCGTGGCCACTTTGACAATCTTAAATCTCCGTAATTTCATTCTTCAGTAGACACTGATGCAAGCGGGGTGTGAGGTTGATGGTATGCGTGTGTGTTTGTATCATACTCGGCCCACCTGAAAAAAAAACACCACTCTTTTAAAATACTCAAGCATGTTGTGTTCAACTAGTGCGCTCCCTTATTTCGGCACGGTACATGCAGCGAATACTCATGAGTTTGGTTTCAAATCACGTAGGGACATCAAATCTGAAGATGATCCAAGCAGCACAGCAGTGGCCACGCACGCCCTTGACCATCCGGCAATCAGCTATCCCCTCAACAATTTCCGCTAGCTAATCATGACACACTTTAAGCATAAATTCACGTCCAAACACTTGTCGCCCGGTTACTCGTTCGTTGCCGCCGGGAACGGAACACACGCATAGGCTAGGGCCGTCCGGCAGAGAAGGTTTACACTGCTATGAGTCGCGCAGAATTCTCACATGATCCTTCTCACCCCGCCCATCAGGGTCACAGCAGGCGTAGGGTGGTACTAGCGGAGCACAGGGGCAGGACCATGCATGGTGGCCGCCGCCCAAGCGCCGGACCCTCCGCCATAGATGCGTGTTAGCGCGTACAAGTACCAACCGTCGGTACCCGTCACCGGCAATCGTGATCAGCGCCCGGCGGCCGGCACCACGCATGTCTGCCCAGCCAGCCATTGAATGCCCCGCACCTAGAACCACAGTAGCGACCGGTCGAAGGCGCGGTGATCCTCAGGCAGCAGCAGCACGCGGCCACCCCTCGTTGCATGTCCCTCGGCGGGGCAGCCGCCCAAGACCTGAGCCGGCCCATGTGGCCCTTCGCTTTGTCGGACGGCAACACACCACTGCTCGATCGGCTTCTGTGGGTGTGGCCCGAGCAGGAGCAGTCCAGCACTATGCGGGATCAGAAAGGCTCAAAAGAGTGTATCCTGCGTCTATGTCTAAGTCTAACACATAGTGCGCCGAGTGCGTGATTGCAGTTCAGGAGTTTTACGAATGCGTACATTGTTCAGGCTCTAGCGCTGTTGGGAATTTCCGGGAGTTTTTACAGTTCTGTAAGCCGAGAGAAACAATGCTTTGTGCGTCGGGGTTTTCACATCATCAAGCCGACGATCGAAGAATGTCTTCTGTATTTTTAGAAGCTCCGACAAAGTAGCTTATGCCTGAGACGTCCTGTAGGGATCAATGTTCCCCAGATGCTCCTTTCTTTGCAAGAATCGTGATCTGCTACTCCTATGTCAGTCTACACTTGCATTAGAGAACATCAACCTCTTTTTTCGAAGGCTTAAGTCTGTACTCCTTGTTGGAAATATAAGCAATTTACCAAATAATTTTACTAACGGAAATACTAGATAAAGCATGATTAATATAGCAAAGATAAAGCAAATGATGTAATCTGACAGAGAGAAGGTAAATAGCATCTGCATATATGAACTTGAACTGAACACATCTAGAACAAACACTAGATCAAGTTGCATATACGAAGTAGAACCTAACATATGTAGGGCAGATACTAGAGCAAATAAATGTGGCAGGACTTCTAACAGAAAGAGCAAGAACACGTACCGGATAGCAGCAGCAGAAGCACTGGACTTGGGGTCGACATCCTTGCCAGCCATGTCGTCGGTGAGGTTGTCGACGTCGGGGAAGTAGTTGTCAGAGTCCGAGGCGTCCATGATGAAGAAGTCAGTAGTCGCGCGGAGCGCTCCCCAAAAGACTTATCACCCTTCTCCCGTATAGGACTCAAAGAGGTGCGGTTTCGGAGACCTACTGTCCCGACCTGCGGTGCACGCCGCAAGCCGGGATGGGGAAGATCGTAGCAGCAGCTCAGTGGTCGGGAATTTGGAGGCGAGAGGGTTGTGTTATTCTGGTGTGTCTCTCTGGGAGGAGCGACCTCCCTTTTATAGACGCAAAAGAAGAAGGCGAGAGGGCATCGACGGGAGGTGAAACAAAGAGAGGGAGGCGAAGTGAACAACCAGCACCCACAGGGATGCGCCGTTCGCATTCAGTCTCCACTATAGCAAAAATCTTTTCAACTTCCGTGTACCAGTCGTGCGTGGCAAAAATTTAGATATCCGCTCATACCCGCAACCCGTGGCGCGGCGCGCGGCGGAGGAGAAGCGCGCATGAATGTCCCTCTTATTCTCATACTCATACATGTGAGAAAATATTATCCCTTATAAGGAGGTCCAACTCCCACCAAACTAGCAATGTTGTATTAAACTTTAGTTCCACACCTTGCCTTGCATGAATGGGCTGCGTGGACCTCTAGGATTTATTAGAAATTTCTGAAACTGTTATTGGACTGGCTCAAAATAGACAAAATCCCAACACTCCTTTCGTAAAGAAATATAAAAGCGTTTAGTTTACTAAAGCAGCGGAGTACTTTGTATAGGGTTGGAATAAAAGACACTCTTTGCCCAAAGAAAACAGTTGACATGCATAACATATAAGTGTTAAATTGCTCACTGGCTAATCATTTCCAAAAGAGCCCAAAATTGATACGCATCAGTACGTATTCCATACGTTAATGCATACAGATATATTGTTCTCACTGCCTCTACGTGCAGCAGCGCATACACATACAAATAGCATATCAGTTATCAAATTCTTATTTTGAATATTCACAATTCAATAATCAAAGAAGGACGTAAACTCCGGTGAGCCATGATCGATCTCGGTCCATCTACAGAAAAATAGTACCTTACAAATTAAGTTCATGAGAATTTTTTTATTCTAAATAACCCATGGCTTCATGTATATTATGAGTCTATGAGAGTTTTAAGCATATATTTTGTGTTAATTCTTGTTACATGAACTCCTTGTAGGAACAGAGAAACTTCCGTTATATTTTTCCATCAAATCAATCACAATATTTACAACTGGATCTTGGTTGGACACCATGATT
The DNA here is from genome assembly GCF_018294505.1 of Triticum aestivum. Classification (NCBI taxonomy): domain Eukaryota; kingdom Viridiplantae; phylum Streptophyta; class Magnoliopsida; order Poales; family Poaceae; genus Triticum; species Triticum aestivum. Next base: position 454,093,267 of record NC_057806.1, read on the forward strand.
GTTAACTATAATGCGTCTAATCCAAGTGCAGTCGCCCTTACGCTCGCTGGCATCTCACTTCCGCTGTCTTTGCCAAGTGTGATGTGAAGCATCACCCGGTCCGCGTGCTGTCTGTTCTAAGTATTTAGGTGTGTGTGTGTGCGCGCGCGCCACTGGGAAACGGTCTAGGTTCATTTGCGCGTGTGGTGCAAAAGTTAGTCAGGAGCTTTCACTAGAAAAGAGACTTGTATGTTTTCGGAACAGGAGCATGCATGGCACCCTTCGTTTTCTTCTCTTTTCCTTTTTGACAGTGTCACCCTTCGTTTTCTACTTACTTTGGCTACAACCTACAGGGTGTCTTATTTTTCAAGAAAACATTGATATATTCATCTCCGATCATGGCGGTACAACGAACACCGTAAATAATAAAAATTACATCCAGATCCGTAGGCCACCTAGCGACGACTGCAAGCACTGAAGCGAGCCGAAGGCGCGCCGCCGTCATCACCCTTCCCTCGCCGGAGCGCGGAAAACTTGTTGTAATAGACAGTTGGAAAGTCGTCATGCTAAGGCCCCATAGGACCAGCGCAACAGAACATCAACGGCCGCCGATGAATAGTAGTGTAGATTGGAAGGATCCAACCTGAAGAAGCACGAACATAGATGAACTACGACCAGATCCGAGCAGATTCACCAAAAACGGATCCGCCGGAGACAAATCTCCACATGCCCATAGACGATGCTAGATACACCACCGAGACGGGGACGAGGCGGGGAGAACCTTATTCCATCTTCAGGGAGCCACTGATGTCTCGTCTTCCTAAGCAGAATACGTACCCTAACAAAACTCGAAGAAACATCTGAAAACAAAGCCCTCCCACCAGTAAGGACCAGAATACACCGCGCCGCCATGGACCTAGGCCACCGAAGACGAGGCGGATTGGTGGGAGCGCAACCTACAGGGTGTCTATCGCACCCAAACTTTTCATTTCTTTTGATTTGAGTCTTGAGAGACACCCAACGTTTCTCTCTTGTTGCCTAGAGGAATCTCTCATTTCCTTTTACAGTCTTGTTGATTGGATAGGGAACGATGAAATCCATGTTTCTTGGAGTAAATTCCAAGCACAATTGACGACTTGAGTTTCATTGACACAACGCATGTACATTTAAAAATAACTGTACATATTTGCTCATGTGTTACAACGGGAGATAAATATTATACTAAGTTAATTCATGTTTTACTTGCACATATTAGTGTGATTGTATAAAAAATAGTATTTTATTTATTAATCATTTATTGTTTTACCAAGGAAAAGTGAATTTTGTTTGGTACATCAATAAGAGATGACGCAGTTGATGCGGTTTTTAGTGAAAACCAATGAAAAAGCCAGAGGTGGAAGGAAAGTTTCTTAATAAAAACAGAGAGGGGCGGGGAGGGGAGAGGTTGGAGTAAGGATGAGCAAACGACACAACCTTATATTCTTTTTAAGTAGGAGAGAAAATCCAGATGGACAATAGTTTTTCGGACCACAACAAATCACCGGAATAATAGCAGACTTTGGCCCGAAACAAATAAAGAGAAATTTCTTGGCTGAGAAAGCAATGTGGAAGAATTAATGCAGAATTTGCAGACATTTCATATCATTTTTTTTAGAAACAACTGTAACTTTATCTCAACAACTTATTCGAAAAAAACTTTATCTCAAGAATAGTCCTTTGGATGCAAAATCTAAGAACCTACATATTAACTCTTAAAACTAAGTATTACAATGAAATCTCCTAGAGGCTACCTTATTCTTGGTGTTCATTCTTCAAATACAAAATACCACTAATAAACTTATTGAAATCACTAGTCTGCTAATGGTTTTGTCATATATCACCAAAGTTAAGTAAGGTATTGTGATATGTAATTTCAAGGTGTAATAGTAGTGAATCGCCTAAAGGTATCCTAGCACGTTGCGACTAGAAGTGGGGTAAGACTGAGGTTCGCGAATTTTCTCCATGGTTTTTATGGTGGTTTTTTCACATTGTGTTTTAGGCAATTTTTTTGTTTGTTTTCGACATTTAGTTTCAAGATCTGTTGTTTGTTTCCTTTTTTTTTTCTTTTCCTTTTTTTGCTTTATTTACGTTTATTATTATTTTCCTTTTTCTTCCATCTTTCCTTTTCACCATTTTATTTTCTTTTATATTCTCTAGCAGAAAATCCACTAACATTTTTATGACATACATGATCAGTTTTTTTATTATTTATATTATTTTAAAAAGTACATCTATTTTTGAGATATATGAACATTTAAATTTAAATTTTATGTACGCAAACATTTTCCCTGTAACACACGAACATTTGTCGCGGTACAAGAGCACATGAGCATTTACACGGGAACATTTTTCCTTGTTGTGACACACAGACAAATAAATCTGTGGACTTATTATTTTAATTGATGACAGAAAATTAATCCAAAATCTATATTATAAAAATAGAACATATAGCATCAAAAGAGGCCCATTTGAATATTTGTGTTCGGGCCAGAGAGTGTGAGCGAGGTGGTGCTATACAACTCATAGTTAGCTGTGCATTTTTCTCAAAAAAAAAAAAAGCTGCACATAGTTGGAGTTGCTTGCTTCCACCAATACATTGGAATTCAATTTATTGTGCCCATGAGTGCAAGGGTTTATAGCAGATGATAACTTCTGTCCTCACTTGCAGAACAAATGTATCAATCAGTAGAATAACACCCTAACCTTGGTAAACAACAATTCAACATAAATTTGTATACACAACAATTCTAGTGTGGCTGTAAATCTCAATGGCCATGGTATTCGCAACATGGTATAAGTGGATAATTTGCTTGGAAGAGTTTTTTATTTTCGTATCAAATAATAACTAAAAATGATAGGTCAGATGCACACTGCAACCTCCACTGTTCTTATCCAAACTGGCCAATGAATAAACTAACGAATTAGACAACAATATACAACTACAAAGAATGTAAATAGCACATATAATCTGATCATAATTATTCATAACATAGCTCATGTGACAATTGTATTGAGTCATGGGAGATAGAATGTTGCATGGTTACTGCTACAAACCAGTGGTGCAAGGAAGTGAAGGAAATATGCCCTAGAGGCAATAATAAAGTTATTATTTATTTCCTTATATCATGATAAATGTTTATTATTCATGCTAGAATTGTATTAACCGGAAATATAATACATGTGTGAATACATAGACAAACAGATTGTCACTAGTATGCCTCTACTTGACTAGCTCGTTGATCAAAGATGGTTATGTTTCCTAACTATAGACATGAGTTGTCATTTGATTAACAGGGTCACATCATTAGGAGAATGATGTGATTGACATGACCCATTCCGTTAGCTTAGCACCCGATCGTTTAGTATGTTGCTATTGCTTTCTTCATGACTTATACATGTTCCTATGACTATGAGATTATGCAACTCCTGTTTACCAGAGGAACACTTTGTGTGCTACCAAACGTCACAACGTAACTGAGTGATTATAAAGGTGCTCTACAGGTGTCTCCAAAGGTATTTGTTGGGTTGGCGTATTTTGATATTAGGATTTGTCACTCCGATTGTCGGAGAGGTTTCTCTGGGCCCTCTCAGTAATGCACATCACTTAAACCTTGCAAGCATTACAACTAATGAGTTACTTGCGGGATGATGTATTACAGAACGAGTAAAGAGACTTCCGGTAACGAGATTGAACTAGGTATTGAGATACCGACGATCGAATCTCGGCCAAGTAACATACCGATGACAAAGGGAACAACGTATGTTGTTATGCGGTTTGACCGATAAAGATATTCATAGAATATGTGGGAGCCAATATGAACATCCAGGTTCCGCTATTGGTTATTGAACAAAGACATGTCTCGGTCATGTCTACATAGTTCTCGAACCCGTAGGGTCCGCACGCTTAACGTTACGATGACCGTTATATTATGAGTTTATATGTTTTGATGTATCGAAGGTTGTTCGGAGTCCCGGATGTGATCACGGACATGACGAGGAGTCTCGAAATGGTCGAGACATGAAGATTGATATATTGGAAGCCTATGTTTGGATATCGGAAGTGTTCCGGGTGAAATCGGGATTTTACCGGAGTACCGGGAGGTTACCGGAACCCCCCGGGAGGTAAATGGGCCTTAGTGGGCCTTTACGGAGAAGAGGAGAGGCGTCCAGGGCTGGGACGCGCGCCCCTCCCCTAGTCCGAATAGGACAAGGAGAGGGGGGCGGCGCCCCCCTTTCCTTCTCTCCCTTCTCTTTCCCCCTCCTGAATCCTATTCCAACTAGGAAAGGGGGGAGTCCTACTCCCGGTGGGAGTAGGACTCCTCCTGGCGCGCATCCTCCCTGGCCGGCTGCACCCCCCTTGCTCCTTTATATACGGGGGCAGGAGGGCACCCCATAGACACAACAATTGATCAAGTTGATCTTTTAGCCGTGTGCGGTGCCCCCCTCCACCATAGTCCACCCCGATAATATTGTAGCGGTGCTTAGGCGAAGCCCTGCGTCGGTAGAACATCAACATCGTCACCACGCCGTCGTGCTGACGAAACTCTCCCTCAACACTCGGCTGGATCGGAGTTCGAGGGACGTCATCGGGCTGAACGTGTGCTGAACTCGGAGGTGTCGTGCGTTCGGTACTTGATCGGTCGGATCGTGAAGACGTACGCCTACATCAACCGCGTTGTGCTAACGCTTCCGCTTTCGGTCTACGAGGGTACGTGGACAACACTCTTCCCTCTCGTTGATATGCATCACCATGATCTTGTGTGTGCGTAGGAAATTTTTTGAAATTACTACGTTCCCCAACAGTGGCATCCAAGCCAGGTTTTATGCGTAGATGTCATATGCACGAGTAGAACACAAGTGAGTTGTGGGCGATATAAGTCATACTGCTTACCAGCATGTCATACTTTGGTTCGGCGGTATTGTTGGATGAAGCGGCCCGGACCGACATTACGCGTACGCTTACGCGAGACTGGTTCTACCGACGTGCTTTGCACAAAGGTGGCTGGCGGGTGTCAGTTTCTCCAACTTTAGTTGAACCAAGTGTGGCTACGCCCGGTCCTTGCGAAGGTTAAAACAACACCAACTTGACAAACTATCATTGTGCTTTTGATGCGTAGGTAAGAATGGTTCTTGCTAAGCCCGTAGCAGCCACGTAAAATTTGCAACAACAAAGTAGAGGACGTCTAACTTGTTTTTGCAGGGCATGTTGTGATGTGATATGGTCAAGACATGATGCTAAATTTTATTGTATGAGATGATCATGTTTTGTAACCAAGTTATCAGCAACTGGCAGGAGCCATATGGTTGTCGCTTTATTGTATGCAATGCAATCGCCCTGTAATGCTTTACTTTATCACTAAGCAGTAGCGATAGTCGTGGGAGCATAAGTTTGGCGAGACGGAAACGATGCTATGATGGAGATCAAGGTGTCGCGGCGATGACGATGGTGATCATGAAGGTGCTTCGGAGATGGAGATCACAAGCACAAGATGATGATGATGGCCATATCATATCACTTATATTGATTGCATATGATGTTTATCTTTTATGCATCTTATCTTGCTTTGATTGACAGTAGAATTATAAGATGATCTTTCACTAAATTTCAAGATAATAGTGTTCTCCCTGAGTATGCACCGTTGCCAAAGTTCGTCGTGCCCAGACACCACGTGATGATCGGGTGTGATAAGCTCCGCGTCCATCTACAACGGGTGCAAGCCAGTTTTGCACACGCAGAATACTCGGGTTAAACTTGACGAGCCTAGCATATGCAGATATGGCCTCGGAACACTGAGACCGAAAGGTCGAGCGTGAATCATATAGTAGATATGATCAACATAGTGATGTTCACCATTGAAAACTACTCCATTTCATGTGATGATCGGTTATGGTTTAGTTGATTTGGATCACGTGATCACTTAGAAGATTAGAGGGATGTCTTTCTAAGTGGGAGTTCTTAAGTAATATGACTAATTAAACTTAAATTTATCATGAACTTAGTACCTGGTAGTACCTTGCTTGTCTATGTTGATTGTAGATAGATGGCCCATGCTGTTGTTCCATTGAATTTTAATGTGTTCCTTGAGAAAGCAAAGTTGAAAGATGATGGTAGCAATTACACGGACTGGGTCTGTAACTTGAGGATTATCCTCATTGCTGCTCAGAAGAATTACGTCCTAGAAGCACCGCTAGGTGTACCACCTGCGCCAGCAACTGTAGACATTGTGAATGCCTGGCCTACTGCAGATGTTGTTGACAACGTTAAGAACGTTTGGCAGAGTAAAGTTGATGACTACTCGATAGTTCAGTGTGCCATGCTTTACGGCTTAGAACCGGGACTTCAACGACGTTTTGAACGTCATGGAGCATATGAGATGTTCCAGGAGTTGAAGTTAATATTTCAAAAGAATTCCCGGATTGAGAGATATGGAGTCTCCAATAAGTTCTATAGCTGTAAGATGGAGGAGAATAGTTCTGTCAGTGAGCATATACTCAAGATGTCTGGGAACTGCAATCACTTGATTCAACTGGGAGTTAATCTTCCGGATGATAGCGTCATTGACAGAATTTCTCCAATCACTTCCACCAAGCTAAAGAGCTTCGTGATGAACTATAATATGCAAGGGATGGATAAGACAATTCCTGAGCACTTCGCAATGCTAAAAGCTGCGGAGGTAGAAATCAAGAAGGAGCATCAAGTGTTGATGGTCAGTAAGACCACCAGTTTCAAGAAGGGCAAAGGGAAGAAGAAGGGGAAATTCAAGAAGAATAGCAAGCAAGTTGCTGCTCAGGAGAAGAAACCCAAGTCTGGACCTAAGCCTAAGACTGAGTGCTTGACTGGTCACTGGAAGCGGAACTGCCCCAAGTATTTGGCGGATAAGAAGGATGGCAAGGTGAACAAAGGTATATGTGATATACATGTTATTGATGTGTAGCTTACTAGAGCTCACAGTAGCACCTGGGTATTTGATACTGGTTCTGTTGCTAATATTTGCAACTTGAAACAGGGACTACAGATTAAGTGAACACTGGCAAAGGACGAGGTGACGATGTGCGTGGGAAATGGTTCCAAAGTCGATGTGATCGCGGTCGGCATGCTACCTCTATATCTACCTTCGGGATTAGTATTAGACCTAAATATTTGGTGCCAGCGTTGATCATGAACATTACATCTGGATCTTGTTTGATGCGAGAAGATTATTCATTTAAATCAGAGAATAATGGTTGTTCTATTTATATGATTAATATCTTTTATGGTCATGCACCCTTGAAGAGTGGTCTATTTCTAATGAATCTCGATAGTAGTGATACACATATTCATAATGTTGAAGCCAAAAGATGCAGAGTTGATAATGATAGTGCAACTTATTTGTGGCACTGCCGTTTAGGTCATATCGGTGTAAAGCGCATGAAGAAACTCCATATTGATGGACTTTTGGAACCACTTAATTATGAATCACTTGGTACTTGCGAACCGTGCTTCATGGGCAAGATGACTAAAACGCCGTTCTCCGAAACTATGGAGAGAGTAACAGATTTGTTGGAGATCATACATACAGATGTATGTGGTCCGATGAATGTTGAGGCTCGTGGTAGATATCGTTATTTTCTTACCTTCATGGATGATTTAAGCAGATATGGGTATATCTACTTGATGAAGCATAAGTCTGAAACATTTGAAAAGTTCAAAGAATTTCAGAGTGAAGTTGAAAATCATCGTAACAAGAAAATAAAGTTTCTACCATCTGATCGTGGAGGAGAATATTTGAGTTACGAGTTTGGTCTACATTTGAAACAATGCGGAATAGTTTCGCAACTCAGGCCACCCGGAACACCACAACATAATGGTGTGTCTGAATGTCGTAATCGTACTTTACTAGATATGGTACGATCTATGATGTCTCTTACGGATTTACCGCTATCATTTTGGGGATATGCTTTAGAGACGGCTACATTCACGCTAAATAGGGCACCATCGAAATCCGTTGAGACGACGCCTTATGAACTGTGGTTTGGCAAGAAACCAAAGTTGTCATTTCTGAAAGTTTTGGGTTGTGATGCTTATGTGAAAAAGCTTCAACCTGATAAGCTCGAACCCAAATCGGAGAAATGTGTCTTCATAGGATACCCAAAGGAAACTATTGGGTACACCTTCTATCACAGATCCGAAGGCAAGACATTCGTTGCTAAGAATGGATCCTTTCTAGAGAAGGAGTTTCTCTCGAAAGAAGTGAGTGGGAGGAAAGTAGAACTTGATGAGGTAACTATACCTGCTCCTCTATTGGAAAGTAGTTCATCACAGAAACCAGTTCCTGTGACGCCTACACCAATTAGTGAGGAAGTTAATGATGATGATCATGGAACTTCAGATCAAGTTACTACCGAACCTCGTAGATCAACCAGAGTAAGATCCGCACCAGAGTGGTACGGTAATCCTGTTCTAGAAGTCATGCTACTAAATCATGATGAACCTACGAACTATGAAGAAGCGATGGTGAGCCCAGATTCCGCAAAATGGCTTGAAGCCATGAAATCTGAGATGGGATCCATGTATGAGAACAAAGTGTGAACTTTGGTTGACTTGCCCGATGATCGGCAAGCAATTGAGAATAAATGGATCTTCAAGAAGACTGACGCTGATGGTAATGTTACTGTCTACAAAGCTCGACTTGTTGCGAAAGGTTTTCGACAAGTTCAAGGGATTGACTACGATTAGACTTTCTCACCCGTAGCGATGCTTAAGTCTGTCCGAATCATGTTAGCAATTGCCGCATTTTATGATTATGAAATTTGGCAAATGGATGTCAAAACTGCATTCCTGGATGGATTTCTGGAAGAAGAGTTGTATATGATGCAACCAGAAGGTTTTGTCGATCCAAAGGGAGCTAACAAAGTGTGCAAGCTCGAGTGATCCATTTATGGACTGGTGCAAGCCTCTCGGAGTTGGAATAAACGCTTTGATAGTGTGATCAAAGCATTTGGTTTTATACAGACTTTTGGAGAAGCCTGTATTTACAAGAAAGTGAGTGGGAGCTCTGTAGCATTTCTAATATTATATGTGGATGACATATTGTTGATTGGAAATGATATAGAATTTCTGGATAGCATAAAGGGATACTTGAATAAGAGTTTTTCAATGAAAGACCTCGGTGAAGATGCTTATATATTGGGCATCAAGATCTATAGAGATAGATCAAGACGCTTAATTGGACTTTCACAAAGCACATACGTTGACAAAATTTTGAAGAAGTTCAAAATGGATCGAGCAAAGAAAGGGTTCTTGCCTGTGTTACAAGGTGTGAAGTTGAGTAAGACTCAATGCCCGACCACTGCAGAAGATAGAGAGAAAATGAAAGATGTTCCCTATGCTTCAGCCATAGGCTCTATCATGTATGCAATGCTGTGTACCAGACCTGATGTGTGCCTTGCTATAAGTCTAGCAAGGAGGTACCAAAGTAATCCAGAAGTGGATCACTGGACAGCGGTCAAGAACATCCTGAAATACCTGAAAAGGACTAAGGATATGTTTCTCGTATATGGAGGTGACAAAGAGCTCATCGTAAATGGTTACATTGATGCAAGCTTTGACACTGATCCGGACGATTCTAAATCGCAAACCGGATACGTGTTTACATTGAACGGTGGAGCTGTCAGTTGGTGCAGTTCTAAACAAAGCGTTGTGGCAGGATCTACATGTGAAGCGGAGTACATAGCTCCTTCGGAAGCAGCAAATGAAGGAGTCTGGATGAAGGAGTTCATATCCAATCTAGGTGTCATACCTAGTGCATCGGGTCCAATGAAAATCTTTTGTGACAATACTGGTGCAATTGCCTTGGCGAAGGAATCCAGATTTCACAAGAGAACCAAGCACATCAAGAGACGCTTCAATTCCATCCGGGATTTAGTCCAGGTGGGAGACATAGAAATTTGCAAGATGCATACGGATCTGAATGTTGCAGACCCATTGACTAAGCCTCTTCCACGAGCAAAACATGATAAGCACCAAGGCTCCATGGGTGTTAGAATCATTATTGTGTAATCTAGATTATTGACTCTAGTGCAAGTGGGAGACTGAAGGAAATATGCCCTAGAGGCAATAATAAATTTATTATTTATTTCCTTATATCATGATAAATGTTTATTATTCATGCTAGAATTGTATTAACCGGAAACATAATACATGTGTGAATACATAGACAAACATATTGTCACTAGTATGCCTCTACTTGACTAGCTCGTTGATCAAAGATGGTTATGTTTCAAAACCATAGACATGAGTTGTCATTTGATTAACAGGGTCACATCATTAGGAGAATGATGTGATTGACATGACCCATTCCGTTAGCTTAGCACCCGATCGTTTAGTATATTGCTATTGCTTTCTTCATGACTTATACATGTTTCTATGACTATGAGATTATGCAACTCCCGTTTACCAGAGGAACACTTTGTGTGCTACCAAACGTCACAACGTAACTGGGTGATTATAAAGGTGCTCTACAGGTGTCTCCAAAGGTACTTGTTGGGTTGACGTATTTCGAGATTAGGATTTGTCACTCCGATTGTCGAAGAGGTTTCTCTGGGCCCTCTCGGTAATGCACATCACTTAAGCCTTGCAAGCATTACAACTAATGAGTTAGTTGCGGGATGATGTATTACAGAACGAGTAAAGAGACTTGCCGGTAACGAGATTGAACTAGGTATTGAGATACCAACGATCGAATCTTGGGCAAGTAACATACCGATGACAAAGGGAACAACGTATGTTATTATGCGGTTTGACCGATAAAGATCTTCATAGAATATGTGGGAGCCAATATGAACATCCAGGTTCCGCTATTGGTTATTAACCGGAGACATGTCTCAGTCATGTCTACATAGTTCTCGAACCCGTAGGGTCCGCACGCTTAACATTACGATGACAGTTATATTATGAGATTATATGTTTTGATGTACTGAAGGTTGTTCGGAGTCCCGGATGTGATCATGGACATGACGAGGAGTCTCGAAATGGTTGAGACATGAAGATTGATATATTGGAAGCCTATGTTTGGATATCGGAAGTGTTCCGGGTGAAATCGGGATTTTTCCGGAGTACCGGGTGGTTACCGGAACCCCCCGGGAAGTAAATGGGCCTTAGTGGGCCTTTACGAAGAAGAGGAGAGGCGGCCAGGGCTGGGCCGTGCGCCCCTCCCCCCTAGTCCGAATAGGACAAGGAGAGGGGGGCGGCGCCCCCCTTTCCTTCTCCCCCTTCTCTTTCCCCCTCCCGGATCATATTCCAACTAGGAAAGGGGGGAGTCCTACTCCCGGTGGGAGTAGGACTCCTCCTGGTGCGCCTCCTCCCTGGCCGGCCGCACCTCCCTTGCTCCTTTATATACGGGGGCAGGGGGGCACCCCATAGACACAACAATTGATCAAGTTGATCTTTTAGCCGTGTGCGGTGCCCCCCTCCACCATAGTCCACCTCGATAATACTGTAGCGGTGCTTAGGTGAAGCCCTGCGTCGGTAGAACATCAACATCGTCACCACACTGTCGTGCTGATGAAACTCTCCCTCAACACTCGGCTGGATCGGAGTTCGAGGGACGTCATCGGGCTGAACGTGTGCTGAACTCATAGGTGCAGTGCGTTCGGTACTTGATCGGTCGGATCGTGAAGACGTACGACTATATCAACCGCGTTGTGCTAACGCTTCCGCTTTCGGTCTACGAGGGTACGTGGACAACACTCTCCCCTCTCGTTGCTATGCATCACCATGATCTTGTGTGTGCGTAGGATTTTTTTTTGAAATTACTACGTTCCCCAACAGGAAGTACTACTCACGCCTCATCATGGGAGTAGTGTGGGTTGATGTTGACAAAGACAACAAAGGACCCCCTCCGACAGGGTCCCGAAACATGAATGTAGATGAGTTCCACCTTATATCGCCAAGTTGCTACGGTAGAAAAATTGCAAGATAAGTAGGGTTGAGATCAGGCGTATATATGAGCATCCAGGAGGAAGGAGGGCACATGAGCTGGTGCGTAAATATTTTGTACATACATGTAAATGTTTTTGCACCATGCAAACAAATCTTCGAAGTGTTTATCTAAAATTAACGGAGTAAACATATTATCAAATTGAGCAAATTCTCGAAAAGGAAAAAAAATGAACATGTAAGTAGTGGGTAACAGTGATCATGACCCATTAAGCCACCGTCATGAGCGACACCTAAATCGCGTTGGCAAGAAGTGAGACACAGACCAGGTGGCAAGCCTGGTAAGTTATCCAAAGAAACAAACAATCAATAGCTCTCAGGTCTGTGTCGTAGGCATAGTAGCCCCTCTCAAGGTCTGAACGCCATAGGCATAGAAGTTCCTTCTAAACACCATGATAAAACATTATGGCCCAGTTCTTTTGCCAGAATTTGGGGATTCTCCCAGAATCCGACCCTTACCCAGCTTCTCCCAGAATCTTTGAGCCCCATTTGTTTTACAATCCTATCTAATTTGACCCTAACTAAATAGGATTGTAAAATAAATGGGGCTTAAAGATTCTGAGAGAAGCTGGATAAGGGTCGAATTCTGGGAGAATCCCCAGATTCTGGCAAAAGAACTGGGCCTATGTTTGATTGTGCTTGATGTGTACCTATCAAAAATATAACACCGCTTTGATGAATGTATTGATATTCTTTATATTAATCCATAGCATGTACATGCATTTGAATATAACTTAGGTCCACCTAATATTTTCGTGATTCCATAGCGTAGCATAGGCATCTTACTAGTTACCTATATAATGGCTTGCATTATACCGTGCCATCAGTGACCCATGAGCCTGCTGTGTTGCTTGCAGCAGGCGACAAATAGCAGTGCCCCAGGCCAAATCTTATTGAGTGATTAAGGCGCCGCTTTCTACTTATTTTATTGAGATAAGGTGCCGCTTTCTACTTATTTTATTGAGATAAGGCGCCGCTTTCTACTTATTTTGACGGAACACGGCTAAGCTTTATATTGTACTCGTAGAAAGCGCACACCCCGTTCAACCTTTGGCCTGAACGCCATAGGCATAGAAGTTCCTTCTAAACACCATGATAAAACATTATGTTTGATTGTGCTTGATGTGTACCTATCAAAAATATAACACCGCTTTGATGAATGTATTGATATTCTTTATATTAATCCATAGCATGTACATGCATTTGAATATAACTTAGGTCCACCTAATATTTTCGTGATTCCATAGCGTAGCATAGGCATCTTACTAGTTATCTATATAATGGCCTGCATTATACCGTGCCATCAGTGACCCATGAGCCTGCTGTGTTGCTTGCAGCAGGCGACAAATAGCAGTGCCCCAGGCCAAACCTTATTGAGTGATTAAGGCGCCGCTTTCTACTTATTTTATTGAGATAAGGTGCCGCTTTCTACTTATTTTATTGAGATAAGGCGCCGCTTTCTACTTATTTTGACGGAACACGGCTAAGCTTTATATTGTACTCGTAGAAAGCGCACACCCCGTTCAACCTTTGGCCTTGGCCAATTTAATTTTTCATACCTCATAGTCATCTTATTTTTCTCTCTCATGTTGTAGTAGGTTCTCACGCTTTTCTGGGCCTGTTTTCTGTGATTTTTACTTTGTCTTTGGCCGGTTTTCTATGTGGTCCTTTTTCGTTTTCCTTTTTTATTTTTCCAAAAAAACCATTTTTTGTTTTTTGTTTACCCTCTTCCTTTTATGTTTTTCGTTTCCCTTTTTCGCTTTCAAATTCATGAACCTTTTGAAATTTGCAATTTTTTCAGATTCATTAACTTTTTTTCCTTCTCGAATATTTTTCAAATCCATGATTTTTTAATGCGGTATCTTTTTAGTTTGTGGACTTCTTTTTTAAATTAATGACCTTTTTCCAGATTTGCAATCTTTTTTCCAAATTCGTGCAGGAAATTTCCTTGAGTACATAAGGTTATTTCCAGATTCTTATAATTTTCCAGATTCATGAAGTTATCTAAAATTCATGAAATGTTTTAAAAATCTGTAAAAAAAATGGATTCATATTTTAATAGTATTATAAAAAATGGCCGGTTTTTTCATACTAGACCAATAGCTAAAAAAGAATAGTGGGTGAAGCGAGCAAGTTAGTGCGGGATTGGGCCACGACCCACTAGAATGCACTAGCCTTCTAGCTGGCGCTTAAGGCATTTTCTATTTAGCGATGCAGGCGCCGGTTATAGCTGTTTCCGCAAACCGGCGCCTGCAGCCGCGTTAGCTGGGCTTGGCCCATCTTTTTTCCTTTCCTTCCAGTTGTGAGGACAAGGAAGGTGTGCTTTCGATGGGAATTGATCCCGCGACCTCATGGTCATTTGCCTCATGCACTAACCACCTCACTACCTCGTGTCAGTTGCTCAACTACTGCTTCTTCGCCGTATTCTTCTTACAATGATTCCTTTTTCTATTTCTTTTTCTTTTTTATTCGGAATGGTTTTGTTATGTTTTTTGTTTTTTTGGAACGCCTTTTCTTGTTCTTTTGCTAATTTGAAAGAACTATTTTTCAAAATCGGTGAACTTTCTTTCACAACCGATGAACTGTTTTTCAAAATCGATGAACTTTTTTTTTTCTAAATTGATGAACTATTTTTTACAAAACTGATGAACTCTTTTCACAATCCATGAAATTTTTTTCTGAATCGACAAACTCTTTTTCAGAATAGATGAACTGTTTTTCAAATTCGATGAACTTTTTTCAAAATCGATGAACTTTTTTTCAAAACCGATTAACTCTTTTTCAAAACAGATGAACTCTTTTCACATTCCATGATTTTTTTTTTCAAAATCGATGAACTCTTTTTCAAAATCGGTGAACTGTTTTTCAAAATCGATGAACTTTTTTCAAAATCAGTGAACTCTTTTCCAAATCGGTGAACCTTTTTCAAAATTGATGAAATTATTTCAAAATAACTTTTTCCCCAAAAATCAATGATTTTTTTCCTAAAAATCGATGATCTTGTTTTGTTAAAAAGAATAAAAAATTATATTTGTTATAAGGTAACATTTTAGTAAAGGACACATTAAAAAGGTCCCATATCTTCCCGGGACACCGCCACGATGTCCATGCCGTGGGAGCCGCTCCCTCCGCTGCGGGAACGAGCGGTGAACAGGCGCGCTGGAGACGCCGCCTGCGCAGGCGGGAAGATCTGTACGGTCAACGTACGCGGCAGCAACGCCAAGGGCCATGGTGTTCGACCCCGTGGCCTGCAGGTGGGAGGACATGCAGGCTGGCATGCTCGCTGAGTGGAAGGGTCCTGCCGTAGCGTTCCGAGCAACGGCGACATGATCTTCATCGTGGACGAGGAGAACAACGCGCCCAACGTTTATGAGGGATCTGGACGAAAAGTCAAACCGTAGACTATGAAGAAAGCTGGGTTGAGGATTTGGACAGCAACAACTTCTACGGCAGCGTCCTCGTTGCCATGGTCTACAACGGCATCCATTGCGAATGAAGAAAAAAGAATGGAGTGAGGATGAGCTTGTCTGATGCGAAGAAAACTGGTCTAGTGCCACGTGAAGAGTCAAACGCCTAATCATCTTCCAAAACCACCTAAAATCTAACAAGTCGTCAGCAAAACCATCGAA
>NC_057806.1:454109197-454111807 GCF_018294505.1 Triticum aestivum
CCCCCAGGATGCATTTGGGGATGATCTATTGCGCCCCGGGGAGTGGGGCCTCCTATTTAGCACGGTACGTGCTCGCGAAGGAGCCGAAGCACACCCCTTCCCTGCGCGCTCCCTCTTGGGCTGCCCATGAGTGCAGCAGGACAAACCTACTTTCATTTTTTTTGCTTTTCATCTGTCCGCTTCTATTTTTTCTTTAAAACAATTTGGAATTTCAAAAAAAAATGACAATTTTGATTTTTTTTCAAGAATTCATACAAAATTCATGTATTAACAAAATGTTCATGGTCCTGAAAATGTAAGCATATTCAAAAAATGCTCACGGTTTCACAAAAATGTGCAGCAAATAAAAAAACTCATGGTTCTAAAAAATGCTCACATATTCAAACAATATTCTTGAATTTAGACAAATCTTCACAAATTCAAAAAAGTATATAAATTTCTAAAAAAAGTTCACAACAACAACAACAAAGCTTTTTTGTCTCAAACAAGTTAGGTTAGGTTAGAGCCGAAACTCATAAAATCTCTTAACCAACTCGTGGTACTGGAACAATGATAGCAACCTTCCATGCACCCTTGTCCACGTCCAGTTCTTTGGTGATACTCCAATCCTTCCGATCTCTCTTCCAAGACTTCTCCATGTCAAGTTCGGTCTACCCCGACCTCTCTTGACATTATCAGCACAACTTAATCGTTAGCTATGCACTTCAATTTTTGGATGCTCGTAGCCTCGTACAAACTATGACCAAACCATCTTAGATGATGTTGGACAAGATTATCTTCAATCGGTACCACCCCAATTCTACAAAAAATTCACAAAAATAAAAAAAATCCTGAATTATCAAAAATGTTCATCGATTTTTTTGCTGATTCAAATAAAAAAAATAAAAAATTAGAAAAATGTGCATGCATTTTAAAAAAACACGTGCATGTAGAAAAATGTTCATGCATTCCAAAAATTGTTCCCAAATTTTCAAAAAAGGTTCATCAATTCCTTAACATGTTCTTTTTTTGCGGGATAATTCCTTAAAATGTTCATGTGTTTTAAAAAATGTTTATGTATTGAAGCATTCACAATTTTAAACAATATTCACTAAATTGTTAAATGTCCAAGATTTTATTAACAATGGTCATGAATTGGAAAAATGTTCAACCATTTTATTAAAATGTTCACGTTTTCAAAAAAATATACTTAGTAAGCTGAAAACAGATTCACGAAATGAAAATAAAAAAGAAAAAAGAAAATAAACAAAACACTAAAAACGAACATAAAAAAGGGAGAAAGTAAAATTCAAAATTAAAGAAAGGAAGAATGGAATAAAAACAAAAAACAAAAGTAGAAACACCAAGAAAAGAAAAACTGAAAGGGAGGTAGTTGGGCCAGCCCAAAGTGCACGCTAACCAGGGGGAGCGCCGACCTACGCGCTGCGGAAGAAGCAAGAGCAGACCCCTTCGCGCAATGCTGGGCCGGCCCATGTGCGGGCCGGGACGCCGCCTTGCTTTCCCCCCCTTTTTTTCAGTATATCAAAAAGTTCTAAAATTTCAGAAAAAGTTGCTAATTTTAGTAAAATAATGACAATTTCGAAACGTATACATGATTACAGAAAAATGCTCAGGAATTCAAAAACAGTTCATGAATTTGTAAAAGATGTCCACAAACTCAAAAAATGTTCATGATTTTGAAAAAAAATCATGATTCAAAAAATGATAAGCTAATTCAAAAAAGGTTTGTGAATTTGAAAAAAATAATCATGATTCAAAAAAGTGCTCGCTAATTTGAAAAATGTTCACAAATTTGAAAAAAATGTTCACTAATTGAAAAAATGTTCGTGAATTTGAAAAAAGGTTCACGATTCAAAAAAAAGTTTGCTAATTCGAAAAATATTCACGAATTTGAGAAAAATGTTCACGATTCAAGAAAATGTTCGCTAATTCGAAAAATGTTCATCAATTTCAAAAAAATGTTCGCAATTCAAGAAAATGTTCGCTATTTCAAAAAATGTTGACGAATTTGATAATAAATGTTCACAATTCAAAAACATGTTCGCTAATTCAAAAACTGTTCACGAATTTGAAAAAAATATTCGTGATTCATAAAAAAATCAGTAATTCAAAAAATGTTCACAAATTTAGGAAAAAATGTCCACGATTTTAAATTTTTTTCTATAATTTTAAAATGTTCATTATTTAGAAAAAATGTTCATGAATTCAAAAACCTGTTCACGACTTAAGAGAATGTTCACAAATTTCTAGAAAATGTTCAAAAATTTAGTAAAATGTTAACACTTTCAAAAAAATGTTCGTGAGTTATAAACAGTGTTAACAGTTAAAGAAAAATGTTCATGATTTTGGAGAATGTACTCGAATTAGTAAAAATAAGTCCACGGTTTTGAGAAAATGTTCATCATTCCAAAAAAAGAAATCACAGATTAATAGATTTTCTGAAATTGTAAAAAAGGAGTAAAAATGAAAGCATATAAGTAAAGAACAACCGAAAAGAAAACAGAAAAAGAAACAAGAAACAAGAAAAATAAAAATACGAAAAACTTGGTTCAGGGCCCAAAACCGGTTGGGGGTGGAACCCCGAAATGGGTCGGCCCATGTTAATAGCAG